>NC_039364.1:199416713-199419807 GCF_003573695.1 Papaver somniferum | reverse complement strand
ACTGTATTAAGCCACTACAGACACTAGCCTACTCCAAGCTAACTTCGGACTGGACTGTAGTTGAACCCCAATCAGTCTCCCACTGATCCAAGGTACAGTTGTACTCCCTACGCCTCTGATCCCAGCAGGATACTTCGCACTTGATTCCCTTAGCTGATCTCACCCACAACTAAGAGTTTCTACGACCCAAAATCGCAGGCTTTGACAATAAACAAATCTGTCTCACACAGACAAGTCTATCAAAGGATCGATCTGTCTCCCACAGAAAACCCTAAAGTTTTTGTTCCGTATTTTGATAATAATCAAGGTGAACATGAACCAATTGATAATCCGGTCTTATATTCCTGAAGAACATCCTAGATTAACCAATCACCTCACAACAATCTTAATCGTATGGTAGCGAAACAAGATGTGGTGGAATCACAAACAATGAGACGAAGATGTTTGTGATTACTTTTTATATCTTGCCTATCGGAGATCTCAATCTGATTGTACTCGTATGATAGAAGATGCAAGATCAGATAACACAACTACGATAAAAGTAGTATCGGTTTGGCTTCACAATCCCAATGAAGTCTTTAAGTCGTTAACCTGGTTTTAGAAGAATAAAACCAAAGGTTAGAGGAGAACCGACTCTAGTACGCAAACTAGTATCACACGTAAGGTGTGGGGATTAGTTTTGCACAATACTAGATGTCTCCTTTATATAGTCTTTCAAATCAGGGTTTTGCCTTGGTAACAAAGCAATCAATATTCACCGTTAGATGAAAACCTGATTTAGATTCAAGCTAATATTTCTCAACTGTTATATCGAAAACTTAGCTTGTTATACACAAATGAACTGCACGCTTCTAGGTTTGTTAACCGTACCCAAACGTGTACATTGTTGGTTCAACAATAGTTAACCAAAAGGTTAGCCATATGAGCATTTCATATCAACCATGTTCTTCTTCACCATAACTAGTTCAAATGACTCAAATGAACCAGTTAGAGAGTTGTTCAATTGCAAGGAAATCTTATGTAACTACACAAGACACAATTGAAGAAAAGATGATTTGATTCACTTGAATCGGTTCATGAACTTTTATAGCCACGGTTTGAAAATTGCATTCCTTAGTCTTTTTAAGGTTTAATTTCAGAAATCATCTTCAGATATATAACCTTCTCAAGTTCGCAGACTAGGTTCGCGGACTTAAGACACCGGACAGAGTTTACAAACTCCAGCCGAAATTCTCGGGATGAGAACTTCGCCTGTTCGCGGACTGGGTTCACGGACTGGTACTCATGCAACTAGTTTGTCAACTCCAGCAGAATTTCTCGGGATGAGAAGTTCGGGAGTTCGCGAACTGAGTTCGCGGCAACAAGCCATTCTTCCGGTTTCTCTTGATCAACAAAGTTCGCAAACTTTGGTTCAAGGAATAAGACTTATACATAAATGTGTTTCCACAACAATGCTTATGTCCATCATTGGCTATGTAATCTAAACTCTCATTTCAATCATTGAAACATTCTTAGAGGACGTTATATAGTTGTTACACCATTTCTCGTCAAAGCAATTTTCAAGATGATTGAAACATATCATGACTTTCGTCACTAGGTAAAGATAAACTTGGTCGAAGCGAAAAGCTTACCAACACATATTTCGAGATATAGATAGGCGAGGTATACTCGGCTCGAAATACCAAATGTGTAGAATCTAAGTCTATATATATAGCATACGACTTTTTGTCTCAAGAAGTAGGAGATAGAGTAGATAGACTTTTGAGTGACAGATAAGTTCAACTCTTGACATACTTTTTTTTCGAGAAGTTCCACAGGTTCCTTGAGTAGTTCTTCTACTTGTATGATGAATCGCCATGAAGTCCTTGAGATCAACTACACTTTCTATCCTAGTCCGGGACTTAGCTATAATAGACTAGAAATCAAGACTTATAGTTTTGATCACTAACATTGACAAACATGCTTGAGATATCAACGCATGCGAGTTCGAACGAGCAATGCTCTAACATTATTGGCTTACCCTATTTGAGGATGCATATATTTTTTGCAAATCCTGGGATAAATGTTAACGGAATGGCAATCTAGGTGCTCGAAATCAAATGCCACTCAATCCCATTCTCACTGTAGATATTTTTGATGTGTGGGGCATAGATTTTATGGGTCCGTTCGTCATTTCTAATGGAAAATATTATATACTTCTTGTTGTGGATTATGTTTCGAAATGGGTGGAAGCTAAATCCACCCCTACTAATGATTCTCAAGTTGTTTGTGAGTTTGTGAATGAATATATTTTCTCTAGACATGGTACACCAAGAGTGGTTATCAGTGATGGAGGCTCACATTTCCAGAAATCCTTCCATGCTCTACTCAAGAAGTACAACATAACACACAAGGTTGGTACGTCGTATCACCCACTAATTAGTGGGCAAGTTAAAATCTCGAACCGCGAGATTAAATCCATTCTTGAGAAAATCGTAAACACTACACGGAAAGATTGGAGTTATAGGCTTGTTTTGGGATAAAAACTGATTCTTCTGTTTTTGGTAAATTTGGGTGTGTTGATGAGAAACGAATTCAAACCCTAAACAAATGCACTGCACGGGAGTACTTTTTAGATTCAAGAGATCAATCTGTAAGACTCTGTCATAAACCAGGAAATGGTCGTTCCAGATTCAATTCGGTCACAAGGTGAAGGAGAAGGGTTGATCTTAGGGAGGGAAGTGAAGAAGGTGTTTGAGATCAGGATGTTGAATTATGAAGGTGTGGCTGTTTTATGACTTGTATCAGAAAAATGGTTTCTGGCTACTTGTGTTGATAACACTTCTATTCTCTGTGTCGAAAATAAGTTGAAAATCTATTTATACAAGTCATTGAGCGCACCCTGATCTCTTAGGAAGTGGAGGAAGTTAATTAGTGGAGAAGTTGGTTTGTGCGGAAGGTGGTGATCATCACGTTTCCGTTATGAGGGAAGACTGATCACACGTTCACCCACTACTCTCATTACTGCTAACCGTCTGTCTTTCCTGACGCTTTCTCGTAATGGGCACGTTGCACGCCACACCTTGGGAAAGTCGATCGATTAGGAATAAAATTG
>NC_039364.1:195245174-195257674 GCF_003573695.1 Papaver somniferum | reverse complement strand
ATTCCTCAACTCCCCGAGGCCGGATCTTGCGAAGGGAATGCTGTAATGAAGCTTCATCGTGTTCCATCAACTTGCAAATTGCAAGAATGAATCTTCATCGTGCTAACCGGATTGCAAATGAAGCTTCATTGTTCTCGTTTGATCCCAACCAACACCCCTTACCTATATATGTCTTATTCGCATTTCTACAAATAAGATTGGGGGAGCAAAAAACATTCATCAACTCCCCAAGGCTGGATCTTGCAAAGGGAATGCCGTAATGAAACTTCATCGTGTTCCGTCAACTTGCAAATTGCAAGAATGAAGCTTCATCGTGCTGTCCGGCTTGCATATGAAGCTTCATTGTTCTCGTTTGATCTCAGCAAACACCGCTTCCCTATATATGTCTTATTAGCATTTCTACAAATAAGAATTATTGAATCAATGGAAGCTCTCAGGTTCGGTTCAATTTATTCCATGGAAGAAAGGATATTTTGTTATTAAGCTTGACAATGAAGATGATCGAAAACGAGTAAGCTATGATGGACCGTAGAAGATTAAATCTGAAACTGGGTTTCAACAGCTTAAAATTCATCCATGGACGCCTATGTTTGATCCAGGGAAGGATAAGATTACTAGGGCTGTTGTTTGGGTTCGTTTCACGGCTTTTCCAATGGAGTTTTAGGATGAAGAGATGATTTTTCGAATGGCTAGAGGGCTTGGAAAGCCGGTTTCTGTCGATCCAAGAACTTTGCGCCATGAATATGGATACTTTCCTGCTGCTTTGATTGATATCGATTTCTCACAACCTTTAGGAAGGATTCTGGTAGATGGTGAAGAGAACGAAGAAATTTTTGTTCAAGACTACGAAATTTTAAACATGCCGAGTTTTTGTGATTATTGCAAATCTATTGGCCATAAGAAATCTGATTGTAGAACAAAAAAGTATGATGATTTGAAAGAAAAAGCTGATGAAGAAACTGATCGTGAGATCAAGAAATCAATTGAAGCCGACATGGATGACCTTAAGAACTTCTGGAAAAAAGAAAGAATCCTAAAAATGATAGCAAGAAAAACAAGCCGGAAGATCCACCGCTGCAAACAATTCTTGAGAAGGATCAAACAAACACTGGTGATGATCCTAAAACATTGAAGAACCAATCAATCCTTGAGATTGCTATCGGAAAACATACCCATTTCCCTGAGAATAGTGCTAGTAATGGTGAGAAATCATGTGAAGAAGGTAACAGATCAGAGACGCACAATGATGGTGCGTCACTGTCCGAGGCGCACAATGATTGTGCGTCACTGTCCGAGGCGCACAATGATGGTGCTTCTCATTCTGTGCAGCGCAATGATGGTGCTTCTCATTCCGTTCAGCACAATGATGGTCCCAATATGATTGAACGTATTGATGGTGCTTCTCATTCTGAGAAGCGCAATGATGGTGCGGAGTCAAATTTGCGCAATGATGGTGAGGAAACTGCGGAAAATATGCGGGATAATTTGCGCAAGGAGGATGATGTTAATCTTGAGATGCAAGAGATGGAAGCTTATAGGAATTATGAGGCTATGAAAGAAAGCAACAAAGCAGCGTGAGGTTGATGCTGAGGTTGCTAGAATTCAACAAGAGATGGCTAAGACAAGGCTAGAGAATTTGAGAAAGAAGGTTTTAGAAAAGAAACATTTCGCAACTCAACCAATTCTGGTTAATATCAATGACAGTGAACCTGTAGATAATGAGGTAGCAGCTTGTTCTCCGGCTGCTAATATTCCAACTTCTACGGATGATAATGATGATGCTAGTTTTAGTGAGGCCACTAAAACTTCGAGAAGATCTACTCCATCTAAATCTTTAGAGAACTTAACGCTTTCTTATAGATTTGAAACTGGGAATGAAGAGACTGATGAGGTAGTTATTAAAACTGATGATGAAGTTGTAGATACGGTGGATCAGGCGCAATCAACAAATACTTCCAAAGCCGCATAGGATGATGCTAGAAACTTGGAATTACTTGCTAAGAAGGAACAAAATGATCGTGAGAAGAAGGAATTGGCTGATAAGAAGAAAAAAACAAAGGTTACTAAAAAGAAGCCTGTTACTGTAGCAAATGTTAGTCAAGTTCAAACTCGAGGTGGTAGATCTTCCAGACAGGGTTAGGCAATCCCTCCAAAGAACAGATTTAATTAATGTGTGTCTTTTATTGGAATGCTCAAGGCTTTGCTAAATATGGTGCAAGGGCCAAGTTGATTGAGCTTTAACACTTGCACAATCCTGACGTAATATGTATTGCGGAGCCGCAGGTTCGTTGCACTACACGTTTTTTTAGGAGTTTAAATTTGTTTGATTTTTGTGAAGATGTTATTACTAATGAGTTGAATGGTGAGAGAGGTAACATTTGGGTCTTTTGGAGGAATTCTCTGGCAAGGCCGAATGTTTTATCCTCTTCAAAACAAGCTATCATTTTGGATTTTTCTGGTGATTATATCAAGGCAGTTCATGCTTCTTCTGATGCGGTGGCAAGGAGATCTCTTTGGCGTCAATTGGGGTTGGGATTTATATCTATTCCGTTGTTGGTGTTGGGGGATTTTAATTGTGTTCTGCGTTTGGATGAAAAGAAGGGTGGTAGGCCGATTAAGGAAATTTATATGAATTAGTTTCAAAGTTGGATCTCTGACAATGGTTTGGTGGAAGCAGATGCTATTGGGAAGAAATATACTTGGACCAATTGTCGTAGTGGAATACATATAATTGTTTCTAAACATGATAGGGCGGTTATAAGTGATGCTTGGTATGATAAGTATGCTAACTGGAGGTGTAAAGCTTTGCCAAGAGTTTGCTCGGATCATTCCCCTCTGTTTGGTTTTGCTTTGGACAATCCAAGGCCGAATAGGGTTCCTTTTAGAATTCAGAAAATGTGGCTCTCTCATCCATCTTTTTTGGATTTTGTAAAGGAAAGTTGGAGTGTTAGGCTGGATGGTGCGACTCCTTTTGTTTTCACTTCTAAGTTGAAGAGATTGAAGGAAGCTTTGAAGATTTGGAACAGAACTGTGTTTGGAGATGTTCAGTTTCGTTTAAAGCAAGCGGAATTGAATCTTGATAAGGAGAATGATATTCTAGGCCAAAATGTTAGGTGTGAGTTATAATTTTTGAAGGTTGCTGATGCTAGAAAAGCTGTTGATGAGGTGCGAACTGAGTTGGCAGTTATGCTTAAACAAAAATCGAGAACTAATTGGTTGGAAGATGGTGATCAAAATACTCGATTTTTCCACAACAGCATACGCATGAGGAGAAACCAAAACACAATCTCTGAATTGAAGATTTCTACTAACTCTACTTTGATTTTGCAGGATGAAATTAAATAATACATTTTTGATCATTACCGTGCAAAATTCAATGGTGGAGACGTGCATATTGATCCAAAGCTGTTTGATTATGAGCATGAAAGCATCTCAGCTGCTGAAAGTTCTTTTATGGATGCTATTCCGTCTTTGGAGGAAGTTAAGGAAGCAGTTTTCGATTTGGGCGCAGACTCTGCACCTGGCCCTGATGGATTTACAGGTCTTTTCTATAGAATTTGTTGGAACATCATTTCTAGAGATCTTTTTAATGCTATTGCAAACTGTTGGGCGATGCGGAAAATCCCAATGGCATTAACTCTAGTTTTATTGTTCTAGTCCCAAAAATCAACAAACCTGATGCTATTAAGGATTATAAGCCAATTGGTTTAAGAAACTTTTTCTTCAAAATCATTACAAATATTATGACTACCAGACTTGGTACGGTGCTTAATAAATTGATTTCTGAGGAGAAAGTGGCGTTTATGAAGGGAAGAAACATTCATGAAAACATAGCTTTGGCGTCGGAACTAATCAATGAGATTAGTGCGGAAAGGAAGCATGGTAATGTTGGCCTCAAACTGGATATAGCCAAGCTTTTGACACGGTTAGTTGGGAATTTGTTGCTGAAGTTTTTCGGCAATATGGTTTTTCCGATGCATGGTGTAAGTGGCTGCTTAGTATTCTTAACTCTGCTCGGATTTCCATCATGATTAATGGTAACCCTGAAGGCTTTTTCAGCATCACTAGAGGTTTGCGTCAAGGTGATCCTCTTTCACCTTTAATTTTTGTTCTTATTGAAGATGTTTTGAGCCGCAATCTCTCTAAGTTGTTTGCAGCAAGAAGTATGCACCATATGGTGAGCAAGAAAGGTGTAGCGCTAACTCATTTACTATTTGCGGATGGTATTCTTATTTTCTGTAAGGGTAATCTTCATAGTTTGCGGAATTTTAAGGAGATGCTTCGTATGTACCAACGTGCTTCTGGCCAATACGTTAGTTATGCCAAAAGCAAGTTATAATATGGTGGTGACAAACATTCTCATGCTGTTGCTATTGCAAATTATATGGGCATGGAAAGGGTGCTATTCCCAGATAAATATTTGGGAATCCAATTAAAACCTGGTATTGTGCGTCATATTCATGTTCGACAAGTAATGGAGAAGATTATGGATAAACTGGCAGGTTGGAAGGGTAAGCTCTTATCTTTTCAGGCTCGGTTAGTTTTGATTAAATCAGTGATTTCTAGCTATTTGCTTCATTCCATGGTTGTGTATAAGTGGACATGCACGGCTATCAAGTCAGTTGAGAGGGCCATTCGAAATTTCCTGTGGTCTGAAGATGATGAGAAACGTAAATACTTTACGGTTCTTTATGATGATTTATGCCATCCAAAGCGTGAAGGTGGTCTTGGTCTTAAGAAATTGATTGATGTTAATAGGGCCATGCTTATGAAGTTGTGGGTTTCGATTCGTGACTCTGATAAGACTTGGGCCAGATTTTTGAAGGCGAAGTATTTCAAGTTAAATGGCAACTTGATAGATTATAAATTGGGTTCTTCGGTTTTTCCAGGAATCAGATTGGTGTATAACTTTGTGCAAAAGCGTACGCACTCAATTATAGGTAATGGTGCTAATACTTCCTTATTTTTTGATAATTGGTGTGCTGATTTTTCAATTGCGCAAAAGCTTGGCATCACTAAAAAGGGTCCTAATGATTTTAAGGCCAAGGTTAGTGATATTATTGTTGATGGTGCTTGGGTTATTCCTCCGAAGACAAAGGAATTGATGTTACATTGTCATATTGATGTTGATAATTTGCCTCTTATTGGTGCTGGAGATGATTACAAAATTTGGGACTTGGACAACAAGGGCGTATTTTGTGTCAAGTCAGCTAAGGATGCCATCAGGGCACCTGCGGAAGTTTTTCCAATTGCGGATCTTTTCACTAGAAGTGTTGTGCATCCTACCTTGAGTGTACAGTACTGGAAGTTATTTAATAAGCAATGCTGCCTACTGAAGATAACATCATTAAGAAGACGGGCAGGGAGTTCCCTTCTATGTGCCGCCTGTGTAGAGAGAATTGCGAAGATGTCAGCCATATCACTTAGCATTGCAAAATTTCTAAGAAGATTTGGGGTTGGGCGGTTGATATTTTTAAACTAAAACCGAATGAAGATCTTGTGGCCTCTTACAAGGTTGCAAAAGTACGTAGTAGGATGATAAAAGATCTGTGGCTTGTTGCAAATCTTGCAATAGTTACGGAGTTATGGAATCTGCGTAATAAGGCTTATTATGAGAACATGCGTGTAAGATGGCTTGAATTTAAGGGACGGGTTCATCAGGTAATTCGTGATAACTCAATTAGAATGAAGGGTCACATGTACAACACCTTAGAATATTTGTGCATTTTGAATTTCTTTAGAGTGAAGCACAAATCTTGCAAGAACTCTGTTCCAATTAAAGTTACTTGGACGCCGCCTAATCCAGGTGAGCTTATGATCTGTTTTGATGGGGCATCACTTGGAAACACGGGCCAAGATGGTTCTGGTGTAGTTTTTCGTGATTCTAACTCGGAAGTTCTGGGAGTTTTGTGTGTTGGACTGGGCTGGCAGACCAACTACTATGCTGAGGTGTGTGCTGTTATCTATGGCGCAGTTGTGGCTCAAAGGTGGAATGTCAAGAATCTATGTGTCAGATCGGATTCGATGAGTTGCATTTTAGCTCTTCAGAAAGGGGAGTTACCGTGGAAGCTAATGCAAAAGTGGAGAATGGCGAAGAGTTTTTACAACAATATTAGTTATGTTCATAGCTACAGAGAGGCTAATTTTTCAGTTGATGCCTCGGCCAAACAAGCTTGTTTGTTGGACGAGGAAATTTATGAGTTTTATGATGGTAGGCCAGGTTTCATTCAGTCTATTGAATGGCCTGGAGAGGTTTATTTTCGTTTCAGTTAGGTCTTATTGGCGTGCAGCCTAACGACTTAGCGCTAATATAGCCTAGTCCCTGTACAGTTTCGCTTTTTATTTTATTTTATTTTATTTTGACCGAGAAAAAAAACATTTATACAAATAAGATTAGAGGAGCAAAAATCATTCATCAACTCCCCAAAGCCGAATCTTGCAGATGTCGTACCCAAATGAAGCTTCATTGTGTTCGACAAACATCCCACTTGCACGAATGAAGCTTCACCGTCCTAAGCCATCTTACAGCTTGGAAGAATGAAGCTTCTTCGTGCTCTGCAAGCTCGCAACATTCAACACCCGGCCATGATGGCTGAGCTTCGCCCCGGCAAGCATGCAGCACGTAGCCATGACGGCTGAGCATTCGATCCGTCAGGTGTCTAGTGATGCATTTCGAGTATGACCAAGAAATTTTTTGCTTCAAAATTGGACAAAATGCATTGCCATGGGCTTCCAACGCGTTTTGGGACATAACTTGTTTTTCGACTTCCAACCAACACCACCTCCCTATATATGTCTTGTTAGCATTTCTACAAATGCGGCTTAGCACTAATATAGCCTAATCTCGGCTTAGCGCTAATATAGCCTAGTCCCTGTACAATTTTTCTTTTTATTTTATTTTTAAGTTGATCGAGTAAAAAAAAGCATTTCTACAAATGAAAAAAAAACCTAGGTTTTGGCCGGACTAGCTCCGGTTTTTTCTCTCTTCTTTCTCTTTTGCGTTCTTTGTGCTCAAGGATTTGGCGTCAATTCTATGGCGCTGGATCAATCAATTCCGCCTGATTTGGGCAATCAATCACATCAACAACGTAATGATCGTGTTTTTAACAGGAATAACAATATAAATCGTTCACCTTTTAGGCCAAGACAAGTTTATGTTCCAAAAAAAAGTAACCCTAGTTTATCAGAAACAGGAAACTCTAATGGCGTTGGTAATTCAACCAAAGATGGAAACCGTTCCTATGCTAATATTGTTAAGAAGAGTGCTCATGTGATGTCTTCTATTGACGCAGATTCTTTATCACATCCTCCAGTTCGTTCTTCCACAGGTGAGATTGTTATCAAAAATTCCAAGGGACCTTATTCAACGATCTAAAGAAGTCTGGAAATTCAGTCTTGTTGGTCGTTTTGATTTTGAAACCTTAGGTGTTAAGTTTGATGAAGTTAAGCAGATTTTGTGCAAATTATGGAAGTTAACCGGACAAGTTCAGTTTATTCCATGGATTAAAGATTACTTTATTATTAAATTGTATAATGAAGTTGATCGAAAAAGAATTAGCTATGAAGGTCCATGGAAGTTTAAAGAACAGCAATTGAAAGTGATGCCATGGACGCCACAATTTGATCCAGAATCAGAGAAGGTAACCAGGGCAGCTGTTTGGGTTCGTTTTATGCGTCTCCATATTGAATACTGGGAAGAAGAAATTATGTTTAGAATTGGTCGTGACCTTGGCAAGCCTGTGGCAGTTGATCCGAGAACCCTGAGACATGAATACAGATATTTTGCAGCGGTTCTCATTGATATAGATTTTTCTAAACCTCTTAATGATATTGTTATTGATGATGAAGATTTGCCTGAAGGTTTCTATATTGATTATGAACTCTTGAACGAGCCTGTTTTTTGCGATCATTGTAAATCAATTGGTCACGTTGAGGAGGATTGTAGAACTAAAAAGTATAAAGAATTAAAGAAGAAGTATGATGTTGAAGTTGATCCTGAGAAGCGTAAGTCTCTTTATACGAAGATGGAGGAATTGAAAAATATTTGGAAGATGCGGATATACAACAAAGAAGATCCCCCTGAAAAGACGCCTGATAAATCAGCTGATGTTGCAAAAAATATGTCACCTAAAAATCCGAATGATAAACCTGATAAACCAGATGATCTAATAATTGGTGGTGTTAAGTATGCTGGTATACATACAAACATCCCAAGTCCTTCTAATAGTTTTGCTGGTAATGTTGCTAATGAGGCCGATGTGAAACTCACGCCTGAATCTGTTGGCACAAATCGTGCTGCAAAGTCGGTGCAGAATTTACGCGAAGTGGAAGCTGATGCTGCTACAACAAATGATGCTAACTTGGATAAAGAGGAAGAAGAGATTTTTGCTTTCTATGATGAACAAAAAAGGATTGCCGATGAATTATCTAAGGCTGCGTACTTAGCAAAAATTGAACAAGATTTGGCGTTGCAAAAAACTGCAGAAAACGCGAGCTTTAATCATGGAAAAAAATAAAATTGAGGAGGAGAATCGTATTAAAATGGAAGCTAGTAGGGTTCAAGATGAAGATGTAATACAACAAGCCACATTACAAAATATTGAGGTTGTTGCTACCGGAGATCCGCCAACTACATATATTATGGAACCAACAGATGATGATGGTTTTAGCTCCCCCGCTAAAACGGCAAGAAGGAATGCACCAGCCAATCCATTGGAGCCTCTTGAGACTTCCAACATGTTTGATACTGGCACTGATGATAATGAAGATGAAGTTGAAAACTTGATTTTGGAGAACCCACAAAGTACTTTGCAGTCTGCAAGTACTACTAATACTGTTGAAATTGAAGCTCAAAAGTTGGAGTGGAGTGCTGTTAAAGATGAAGAAGAGCGTTTGAAAAGGGAAAAAGCTGAAAAGAAGAAACTTGATAATTTGGCCAAGAAGGGAGCTTCTAAACCAGCGCCAAAGAAAACTGTGAAACTGGCGGCTAATCAGAACGGGGATGAAAGGTAAGTTAGAAGACGAAGTAGAAGTTAGACGCGCAAGGAAGATGATAAGGGTTCGGCAAGCCCTTCTGATGATTTGGTTAAATAATTCGTGTCTTTTATTGGAATGCTCAAGGCTTGGCCAAAGATAGTGCAAGGACCAAGTTGACTGAGCTATTTAACGTGCACAAACCTGACGTAATTTGTATTGCTGAATCACAAGTTTTTTGCACTACTCGTTTCGTTAAGAGCCTAAAATTAGATGACTTTTTGTGAAGATGTTATTACAAATAAGGAAGGGGGAGAAAAGGGTAACATTTGGATTTTGTGGAGGAATACTTTTTTGAGACCTGATGTTTTATCTTCTTCAAAGCAAGAAATCACTGTGAACTTTGCGGGGGATTTTATCACGGCTGTTCATGCTTCTTATGATCCGGTGGAAAGAAGAAGACTTTGGCGTCAATTGGGTTTAGGCTTTATATATATCCCTTGGTTGGTGTTGGGGGACTTTAATTGCATCTTACGCTTGGAGAAAAAGAAAGGTGGAAGTTGGATTTCAGACAATGGTTTGGTTGAGGCTGATGCTATTGGCAAAAAATATACCTGGACTAATTGTAGAAGTGGCGCTCAAATAATTGTCTCTAAACATGATAGAGCAGTTGTAAATGATTCTTGGTACTACAAATATGCTAATTGGAGATGTAAGGCTTTACCGAGGGTTTGTTCAGATCGTTCCCCTCTTTTTGGGTTTGCTTTTGAGAATCCAAAGCCGGCTAGAGTTCCTTTTAGAATCCAAAAGATGTGGCTTTCCCATCCAGGTTTTATGCGGCTGGTTGAGGATAATTGGAATTTGGAGCTTAATGGCGCTCCCCTTATGTTTTTACTTCTAAGCTAAAGAGATTAAATGAGGTGTTGAAGATTTGGAATAAAACTATTTTTGGAGATGTGCAATTTCGTTTGAAACAGGCTGAATTAAAATCGAAACTGAGAATGATCTTCTTGATTATGACCCGTCTGATGAGTTTCAATTCCTAAAGGTTGCGAATGCTAAAAAGGATGTTGATGAAGTGAGAACGGAGTTGGAAACTATGCTTAAGATGAAGTCAAGAGTAACTTGGTTGGAAGATGGCGATCAAAACACTCGTTTTTTTCACAATAGCATCCGTACGAGGAGAAGCCAAAACACCATCTCAGAACTTAAGGTTTCTACTGACACTACTTTGTTTTTGCATGATGAAATAAAGGATTTCATTGGTAGTCATTACCAGGCCAAATTCAATGGTGGTGATGTTAATATTGATCCAGATTTATTTGATATTGATCATGAAAGTATTTCGGTTGCTGAAAGTGCTTTTATGGATGCTATTCCATCTTTGGAGGAAGTTAGAGTGGCGGTTTTTGACTTAGGAGCATTCTGCGCCTGACCCGGATGGCTTCACAGGTTCTTTCTATAGACAGTGTTGGAACATTATTTCTAGAGATCTTTTTAATGCCATTGCAAACTGTTGAGCTATGCGTAAAATTCCTAATGCCATTAATTCTAGTTTCATTGTTCTTATTCCAAAGAATAACAAATCTGATGTTATCAAAGATTATAGGCCAATTGGCTTGAGTAACTTTTTCTTCAAAATCATTACAAATATTATGGCTACCAGGCTTGGTACTGTGCTTAATAAGCTGATTTCTGAAGAACAAGTGGCATTTATGAAGGGTAGAAACATTCATGAGAATATAACTTTGGCGTCTGAATTGATCAATGAGATTAGTACGGAAAGGAAACATGGAAATGTTGGCCTCAAACTGGATATTGCGCAAGATTTTGATACGGTTAGTTGGGATTTCATTGCTGAAGTTTTTCGTCAATATGACTTCTCCGAGTCTTGGTGTAAGTGGGTTCTTAGTATCCTTATTTCAGCTCGGATTTCTGTCATGATTAATGGCTGCCCAGAAGGTTATTTCAGTATCACAAGAGGTTTGCGCCATGATGATCCTTTATCCCCTCTGATATTTGTTTTTATTGAAGATGTATTAAGTCGCAATCTCTCTAAGTTGTTTGCAAGTCGTAGTATGAATGTTATGGTTAGTAAAAAAGGTGTGGCGCCTACACACCTTCTTTTTGCGGATGATATCCTTATTTTCTGCAGTGGGAATCTGCAAAGTTTGCAAAATTTGAAGAATATGCTAGGCTTGTATCAACGTGCGTCTGGCCAGTGCGTAAACTATGCCAAGAGCAAGTTTTACTATGGAGGTAATAGAATATCTCGTGCTATTGCTATTGCAAACTGTTTGGGTATGGAAAGAGCTTTGTTTTCGGATAAATATTTGGGAATTCAATTAAAGATTGGCATTTTTCGCCATATTCATGTTCGCCAAGTGGTGGAGAAGATTATGGACAAGGTGGATGGCTGGAAGGGTAAGCTTTATCTTTTCAGGCTAGACTTGTGCTGATTAAGTCGGTGATTTCTAGCTATGTTATTCATTCTATGGATGTTTACAAGTGGCCATGTACGGTTATTAAGAAAGTAGAAATGGCCATTAGTTTCTTTGGTCTGGTGATGCTGAGAAACGTAAATATTTTACTGTTCTTTATGATGATATGTGTCTCTCAAGGCGTGAAGGCGGCCTTGGTATTAAGAAATTGAATGATGTTAATAGGGCCATGCTAATGAAGTTGTGGGTTTCTATTCGGGATTCAAACAAGATTTGGGCCATATTTTTGAAGGCAAAGTATTTCAAGTTAAATGGCAACCTGATTGATTATAAGCTGGGTTCTTCTTTTTTTCCAGGAATCTGTTTGGTTTACAAGTTTGTGCAAAAGCATACACGCTCGACTATAGTTAATGGCGTAAATACTTCCTTATTCTTTGATAATTTGTGTGGTGATTTTTCGATTGCGCAGCGACTTGGAATCACTTCCAAAGGCCCTAATGATTTTAAGGCTAAGGTAAGTGATATTATTGTCGATGGTACTTGGGACATTCCTCAGAAAACAAGAGATTTGATGTTACGGTGCAATATTGATGTTAATAATTTGCCTCTTATTGCTGGTGGTGAAGATTATAAAATTTGGGATTTAGATAGCAAAGGCGTTTTTTCAGTCAAGTCGGCTAAGGCTGCTCTTAAAGTGCCAGCGGAAGTTGTGCCTAGTGCGGCTCTTTTTACTAGGCAGGTTGTACATCCTACCTTGAGTGTGCAATACTGGAAGATTTGGGCGAAACAATGTTATGCTAGTGAAGATAACATTATTAAGAAGACGGGCAGGAGCATGCCTACTATGTGCCGCTTGTGAAGGAAGAGTTTTGAAACTATTAGCCACATCACTTGGCATTGCAGAGTTGGAAGAGGATTTTGGCTTGGGCGGCTGGAATCTTCAATCTGCAACCTAATGAAGATCTGGTGGACTCTATAAGGCTGCAAAGGGTCGCAGCAGAATGATAAAGGATCTGTGGCTAGTTTCAAACCTTGCAATTGTCACGGTATTATGGAAGCTGCGCAATAAGGCTTATTTTGAGGATA